>NC_056733.1:532482650-532510150 GCF_019279795.1 Protopterus annectens
ATAAAGCTTCATTAACAAAAAAATATTTATAAGTATGATCATTTGGGATCTGTTCAAATCATTCGGAGGAATATGAAGAATCATAAACTCCCAAGAAAGTGTGGACTGTTGATAACCCATTTTTTTGTAATTGAATTTTTAGAGAATTCCAAAGTTTGAATATACATTTACAGCTCCAGAACATGTGTAAAAGGTCAGCGGTTTGATCAATACAATATGGACATTTAGGTGAATTTTTCGAGTTGAATTTATGTAAGGTAAGGCGAGTGTAGTAAGCATTATTAAATATCATCAGCTGAGTAAATAATAGCTTTTGAAGAGATACTGATCTTAAGGTTAGATTAAATGCTTTCAATATTTTATTTTCATCAATCGGTAATAATTTATCTTTCCAGTATTTAGATAAGAGTATTTGGTTATTATATTTCACATCTTTTATCAAATTATATGAAGCCGTTATATATTTGAAGTCCTGCATAAGAGTTTGCCATAAATTTGAACAAATGGTTAAGTCTTCCTCTTTAATTTTAAAATTACTAAAATAAGTTATTGAAAGATCCTTTAATTGTCTCATTATAATTAAATAAGAGTTAGGAAGGTTCAACTCTCTTAACATGTCGTATATTGAGATACCAAGAAAGGGATATAAATCAAGTATGGTTAAATCAACTATAAGTGGGAATTTTTTAAGATCTATCAATTGATTACCGATTTTCAAATTCGGGTTCTTATGAAATGGTTGGAAAGTCATCATATACTGTAAGAGATTTAGTGATTTAAACAGGGTTTGTATTGATGTTATGTATATTCTAATATGTTCCATCAAAGCGTATATTTTAAAGGTATCTTTATTTAAAAAAGGTAGTGCCTTAAAATTAATACCCAATTTAACAGCATATTTGTAATTTAAGATCAACCATTTGGGTGACCATTTAGTACTGGACTTGTCAAAGTTAACCACTCTTAGAATTCTATTGGCATTTATTATTAAATAATATGCTTCAAAATTCGGTAATTCTAAACCACCTTTATTTTTCGGAGTCATCAGTTTATCATAGGATATTCTGGTTTTCCTAGGTTCCCGTACAAATCTACCTAATTCCGTATGAAGTTGTTTAAAGAATTTCCTAGAAATTGAGACTTGAGCTCGAAAAATATATAATATTCTAGGGAGAACATTCATTTTAATAATTGAAGTTTTAGCCATTATTGGTAATTTCAGATTGTTCCATCTTTTTAAATCAGACAGTATATGATCCCAAATTAGCTTGATATTGTTCACATAAAAGTCTCTATTATCTGTTGAGAAAGCAATACCTAAATATTTTATTTTTTTTTTGGATTTTACCTGACCTATCAATGGTAAAAGGGTGTAGGCCTTTTAAGGAAATAAATTGTTTTTTGTAAAATTTATTTTGTAATTAGATATTTCTGCAAAATCTTCCACTGCTTTTAATATCTTCTTAGTATCTGAAACAGGCGTCGTACAATAAATATTAAGATCATCAGCAAAAGCAGCCATAGATATTTTCGTACCATATATTATTGGAGCATTATGATAAATATTTTGCTTAATATGTAAAAATAGTGGTTCTAAATATAAATTGAATAATATAGGAGATAGCAGACATCCTTGACGGGTACCATTCTTAATTTGTATTCTTTTTGAGAAATTTTTATTAATATATAAAGTTGTATAGGGATTATTATATAACTTTTTTAATATTAAAATGAAGTCTTGGGGTATATTGAAGTATGGTAAAATATCAAACAAGAATTTTAAATTAACTCTATTGAAAGCTTTTTGGGCATCAATTATAAGTGCGTAGACATTAATATTTTTATGAGTGGCATAAGAAATGAGTGTATGAAGTGATAACGTATTATCAGTAGTTTGTCTACCATTTATAAAGTCAGCTTGTTCATCAGATATTATTAGGTTTATTACCTTCTTCAATCTATTGGCTAAAATAGTTGTCATAATTTTCATATCTATATTTAAAAGTGAAATGGGTCTATAGTTATCCGGATTCTGAAGATCTGCCTTCTCTTTTGGTATAAGAATTGTTTTCGAAGCATTAAAATGTGGATCATTAATTTTATTGTTAATTATATAATTAAATACTTGTGGAAGTATTTTACTCAATATATCACAAAAAGTTTTGTAAAATTCAGAAATCAAACCATCCGGTCCTGGAGCTTTATGTGGCTTCAAATTATTAATTGTATCTGTTATCTCCTCAGAGGAAATCGGTTTAATTAAACTCTCATGAGACTCATCACCAATTTTTGGAAAAGTAATCTTCTGGAAAAAATCGTTATTACTCTTATTTATAAGTAATTCCTGATGTTCGCCATAAATTTGAGAGAATATTAATTCAAAGGTATTCATAATGTCTTCACTATTGGTATATCTTTTATTATTAAAGTGTATTTCAGAAATTTGAGAAGGTATTTTTGATTGATTAATGATACGAGCTAGTGCTTTTGATGGGGTCTGAATATGATTAGCATATTTTACCATTATTTTCTGTTCATAAAATGACAATTTGCTATTTTGTAGTAAAAAAAGATCTTTTTGACATTTTAATAACTCCAGTTTGTTTACTATAGTTCCCAATTAAATCTTGATCTAGTAACTTAATTTTAGTTTCCAATTCTTGTATATCTCTAGTTTGTATTTTCTTATAATAAGTAGCCTTTTGAAGAAAAATTTATTTGTGCTTTGGCTGCCCATTCTATATCAGATGGATGCCGATGTTTAGAAAGATTAACTAGTAGTTGATTGCAGGCCTCTTGAATTTCTTTAGTTATGTCTTCTTTATTTAATAAATAATGGATTTAGAGACCAATTATAACCTCTATGACGGCTACTATTTCTAGTGTCTTTGTTAAAAATTAATGTGATTCTAGAATGATCCGATAAGTGTCGAGCTTGTATAGATACGCAAGGATCTAAAGTGATAAGTACGTCTGAAATTAGGAAAAAATCAATCCTAGACCACATTTTATGACAACTTGAATAAAATGTAAAGTTATTTGAGTTTATTTGATTGTTTGTGTATTTAAATGGGTCATATAATTTAAAATCTATTTTAAGTTCCTTTAATGCTATCACTGCTTGATTATTAAAAGACCTGTGTGAACTTGATTTATCTAATTTGGGATCTTGATATGTATTCCAATCACCTCCTATTATTATATAACAATTATTAAATTGAGTCAGGATAAAATAAAGTGATGCTATAAAACGTTGTTGATTGGTACATGGGGCATATATATTAATAAGTGCCACAGGTTTATCATAAAGTGTAGATGAGAGAATCACATAACACCATCTTCCCTCTTTGTCTCTTTTAAAATCTAGAATTTTCTCTTGATACTGATTTTTAATAATAATAGCCACTCCTGCACTATTAGTTGTCCCCTCTGAAGCTACCACCTCTCTAATCCATTTCTTACTTTTAAGGACAGCCCATTGGTCATTGGTCAAGTGGGTTTCTTGTAATAATATAAAATATGCCTTTGATTGGAAAAATAAATGAAAAAATAATTTCCTTTTTTTCATGTTCTGGAGCCCTTTAGTATTCCATGAGTCTATTATCCACATACTAATATCTGTAATTCGTTTAAAAATATTTTAAAATTGAGAAACAGTATTAAATTCGAGTATACTAACACAATATATCTTGTCTGGAAGCAATCTTGACATCCCATCCCTAACCAGTGCCTATCCACTATTCCCCTGGACCAGGACGTACATAGGTTTTTTACACTGTTAAAGCTTCTATAGTTAAATAACTTCACTAAACATCTATTCTTAATCTTACAAAATATAACATCAAAACCATGCAAGAAACCTATAAAAACTACATCTAACTCTACAAAGCCTAATCCAAACATTCCCTACTAAACACTGATGAATATCCACAGCTCTTGTACATATTATATAGTTAAGCCTATCAAGTAAACAGTCTTCATTACAGTTACATTTACTATCCTACCTTTCTAATAGTTCTCATACATTGTTACTTATACTAATTAGTTGTGTCTCATTAAATTATTTAACAACCATATTTAAATCTAAAATAGTCAAGTATGTGGCACTACACCTATTAAACAATAACATTATTAAAATAAAGGTAATTCACCATATGTATTGTTAATTAACAGAGAGAAATAGAACTACAGAGAAATCAAATGTTTAACATTCAGATATAATATTAAATCTGGCTTTCTTTATGTAACCTAAATTATCTAGAATTATCATGTCAGCAAAGAAGGTGAGTAAAAAATAGGGCTCTAACGTCACTTTACTGAATAATATAGTTAAATTTGTAAAGTTATACCTAAGTAACACAGTTCTCAAAACAGTCAGAACCACATGCCAGTACATAAACAAGCTAACCTTCACATTCCTGGAGAATGCACAATATACTGTCTCAAGGTCTCTTTATCTAGTATTTATCCTAACACTAAATCCCCTTATTATCTATACATTTGTAGTATTAAAACACATTAGTAATACAGAAAAAAGAATATTAAAAATATACTACCCTGTTATTAACACTACAATCTTCAGTATAACATACCTAAAGAAAAAGCATAACTATAGTAAAGTTATAATACTTCTAAACAATCAGTTAAATGACACATTTTGAAGCAGTACTTTGTTAATTCAAATATAATCATACCTGAATGAATCCACAGTTCCCTTTAAAACAGTAAAACATAGTACATACTTTAAATGTCCACGAATGCTCGTTTTACAGTCCAAGTAGCTTCCAGTTCCTCAACAGAGATCTTCCTGCTTCCTGAGCTTGTAATCCTGTTTTCGAGCTGACGGACTTCGGATGCGCCACCACGAAGCGGACCCTCAGTAGCACCCAAAGGACTTCCTGTTACAAGGAGCTCAGTTAAGAGCCATAAAAGTTCGAAATCTTTGGACAGGCTGGAGCTGCAAAATAAACTAGTTAAACATTTACCAAGGGGCCGAGAAGAAAAAAGAAGAAACAAAGGATTTTGAAGCCTCGAAATATAGTAAGCATGTAATCCCAGGATCCACGTTGCTGCAAACAGACTGGATGGCCAGATCAAGATTCGCTGGAAGGGACTTAAAATCTTCAAAAGGTAACTTTTGCTTCTTTTTTTGTAGATATGGAGTATTTGGAACCCTCGACTGTAAAAATCAATATGTTAGGATATTTCATTTGAAATTTGATGTTCTTTTCAATGAGGAACTTACAGTATGGAGATAATGCTTGTCTAGCTTGCCTTATTTGCAATGGTAAATCCTGAGCCATAGAAACTTTATTATTCTGCCACATAATATAACCTCCATTTTTTTTAACAGTTAAAATTATTTTATTTACGTCCTGGTAGTTAAATATTTTGACGTATACTGGTCTAGGTATGTTTGAGGCTTGTGCTTCCCTGAGAGCTCTATGGGCTCTTTCTATGACTATTTGTTTGGCTATGTCCGAGTCCTTAAACAGCATTTCCAGTATTTGTGTAATGGTAGGAATTAAATCATTATATTGGATAGCTTCTGGAATTCCTCTGATAATTATATTGTTCCTTCTGGATCGTGCCTCCAAATCCAGGATTTTATTGTGCATAGACTGAATATCCAGGTCATGAATGTCTGTTTATTTTGCAAGCAATGTTATTCTGTCCTCATTTTCAGATATTCTGGCTTCTGATTTATCTATTCTTTCGAGAAGTTGAGTGCATGTGACACCAAAAGAATGTACCTGATTTGATAATTATTTTAAAGCTTCTTGGATAGGTAACAAAGCAGTTTTAATATCTTCCATATTAGCCATTTGATCCGGTTTATTTTTCATTCCAGCTTTTGAAAGTTCCTGTTGTTTTGTAATCTTCTGCCTTTTTGTTGTTAACTCTTTTTCTGGCAACTGGAGTTCTGATAATTTAGTTTTTGATGTTGTTGTTTCCATACTTTTATCTTCTTTTGACATTGTGAAGCAAAGCAGATCTTTAGTATAGTTGAATGATAAATATCCAAGGTTAGTACTCAGACAGTTCCTTTGTTTACTACTCTGTTCAGAGTCAGTCAGTCAATCAGATCCAATCCTGTTAATTTGTTTATTTTCCTTCGGTTCCTTCACCTCTCAGATGTTAATTAGTTGTAGTAGATTAATTTTAGCCAACAATTAGTGTAGAAAAACTTGCAGTATATCCTCAGGGTTAATTTTTGTTCCGGGTATCTGCAGAGCTGTAGATATGCAGTGTCTACAGAATGGTGGCCATCTTTGAATCCGAAGGTTTTATCCTAAGACGGCATTTGTGGAACTGTTTGCTATGTGTAGGAATAAGGAAGGAGGATTTTTCATGTCTTGAAATGCTAGTCACAGATCACCACGTAGAAGTTTGTAAGAGACTGAGTACCAAGTGAGTACCGTAAGTCTCTCCTGATGACTAAGGTTTCAGAGGTCACTTACTTTTGTAGTTAGGCATCTCTGAAGTTTCTACAACTGAGTGATACATTTAGATAAGTACCTGAGAAAAGCAGCATTGTGTTTAATAATGCGTCTGATGAGATACCAGCAAGAGGGAATTAAGACTTCTTTGGAAATTAGATGAGCCAGGGAGAAGGCTTTCCAAAGTACTGCAGAGACATGATGATCAACAGATTAGGAATTAGCAAAAAAAAAAAATGCCCACATTTCTTAAAAGTTACGAATTGAAGGGGCAAAATATTTTGTTTACCAATATGAACTATACTGCATTTTTTCACATTTAATTTGTGACCATTGTCCTTGCACAAACTGTTAATATGGTCTAACCCATGTTCTAGCAATTGTCTCAGTGGAGGTTTGAATAATAACATCCAATTTACAGTTATCTGCAAACTTGGATAAATATAGCCCAGGAATGCTGGCTTGAATGTATGAGAAATAGATGCCAAACATGACCAGATTCAGCAGTGAACCCTGTGGTACACCACTCATAATGTTTTTGCTGTCAGAAATAACACCTACAACTCTAACCACATGGGTTATGTTAGACTACTAGTTGGCTATCTACCATGCAACATAAGGATTTATTTCAAATACACAAGTCAAAAGTCTGTCAGTAATGCCTGCACATAGGATAAAGTCAAAGGCCTTGGCGAGGTCCAGATATGCTGTATGCATGCTTAACCTTATCCACTGCTTTGCTGACTTTTGTTTAAAGAATTTAATGAAGTAAAAGAGGCAGATGCATGCTTTGACTAAGCTGAATTGATGATGGGTCAAGACTAAGAGTTTTTTAGTGTCTGGACTGAGGCCTGAGATAGTATGTTCTATGGCTTTACATATAGAATTAGTGAAACTAAGGTGTCTCTAGTTAGCAGGGTTCATGGGTAGCCCACCCTTGTGTAGCTGTATTACAGTGGCTGTTTTACAGTCTTCGGGTATGTAACCTCTGAAGAGGGTTATATTAAAGATGTTATGTAATCATGGCCAAATGATGAGCTATTCTTAGCTTTTGAAAGAGATGAGAGGACTTTTTCCAGAATAATTAAAATGAGTGGGTGAACCTGAAGAATCTGTTGAACAGGTATAACTGTGAGTGGAGTAAATTTGTACCAAATGTTATGCTAGGATACTAGCTATTTTTTTGATCAGAGTGAACAGAAGTTTTGTGGATTGGTCCCAAATATTATTGGGTCTTAGTTCTAAGCTTCATGATATAAGTAACAATTTGTAGCTATTTCGGTTTTAGTGGCTATTTTAACTTCACATTCAGCTTTGAGATTTCTAATGGTTCCCTTAAGCTCTTTACTAGTTTGTTAAAGGGTACTCTTAAGGTAGGTATAATGAAATCTCTTTTAAGCATTGCAGGTACTTCTATTTTGCAATGGATACATAAATATATATATATATATATATATATATATATATATATATATATATATATATATATATATATATATTTGCAGTGAGAGAAGTATCTAGAAAAAATGCAGATCAGTATTATGGTTTGACACTTCAGTAGTAACCAGTCAGTATTAGTTCATTTCTGTACAAGTAAACTCTAGGAGTTCTTGCTTAAAGTAAATAGGTAATTACTTTGGATATGGTGAATAAATAGCAGTCATGAAGGGGGTGGGGGGGAAGATGAGGGCACCCTACAGTGGAGGGAAGATTTTGTGTAAGAATTTGGAAATGTTTTTTAGAAGAAGATGATCAACTTTATTGTTATTGTATGGATGTTATATTGCTTATATTTTTATATTTTTACATTTTTATTTTTATTATTTTTTTCATTTTTAACCTCCCACAGTTCACATTTTTTACATATCAATTTTTTTACTAATCAGTTTATGTTTGAATATCAAATAGTAGGATATGTACTACTACCTTATTACCTTATACTATTGTGTATCCCAAGGAACAATTGATTCCTATATACTACAGAAAAAGGATTTTATGAACAAACATAGGGTTAATTCACAAAAGGGTATGAGGTGACTGATTCATTGTTATCCAATTAGACTTGATTATATTGATGATTGAAAGGTGTTTATAAAGACTTTGATGAAACTTATTGACTGACTCTGAAGGTGCCCTACTAGGGTGAAAGCGCTTAGTCAGTGGAGTTTTTTTGTACTACTTTCAATAAAGGTTGGTGATTTTATCTGGGCTACACCAGTGTGCTTTTTTGCCATTATAAATTACATTACGTCTGCTTGAGTAGTGTGTATATCTATGGGACAACTGAAGAAAGGAATGGATCCAGCATTTACAGTTTTTTGTGTGAGGTTATGCATGTTTGTGTTGACAGTTTTTAAATTATGAATATGTCTAGCTTAAGGTTGGTGCCTATAAAATATTTGCAGATGAAATATTTCTTTATGTGGCGTGTTATAAAATGTGGCCAGGAAATGAGAGCGAATGGAATTTTATAAGCCAAAGTATCCTTCCTTTAGCACGCTTTCCTAATATTATGCTTTTGCAAGTTGTTTTTAGGATTAAATAGACAATTTTTGTCAAGATTTCTGCAACGGTTATTGTGTGGTTATTAGCTGGCTAACCATGACTCAAGAAGTTGGAATTTGTTATTTAAACTTGCTTTATTTAAATGTTATTTCTAGACTTTTTTGGCTGGGAATAGGTTGTTTAAGGGACCTGGACTGAGATGAATGTCCCCTGATAAATCTATGGCTGAGGTCAGTAAAGCTGGATTGAGAGCTCTGGAATGATGGTAAACATCTGAAGGGAGTTATAAGAGAGAATTTATGCCTAAGCAGTAGATCAGACAGGGAATATGGTGTTTTGTCCACTGCATGCAGACTCTACAGAGTGCCGAATTGTGGTACTTGAGGGAGAGTTTTTGGTTGGAGTGAAGTAGAAAATGTTGAACATTGATTAAGTTGGGGAAGTTTCAAAAAATGTAAACTTTATGGCTATTTACAACAGACATTTAAAAGAATACATAGCTGTATTTTTACTATATAATTTTAAGTTGGACTAAAATTGTGATCTATATGATTGTATGAGTAATGCTTGTACTTTTTTTTTCATAGGGCATAGAAGCCATGTGTTGTAGGTAACATGAAAGGTGCTAGTCAGCTAGAGTAGGGGATTAATTCTATGAACTGTTTAGCTGCTTCCTATAGTCTGGGGTTTGAATCCCTCAGCCTCCATTTTCATACCATTTGACTCTGAGCAAGTCATATAGCCAGACAGTGCTCTTGGACAATTAGAGGATTGGGCTAAACTTCTCAATTGTATTTTAGACTGCATGGCAAGTAACTACCTCTGAGCCTAAGTAATCTAGAGTAGGGAGGACAGAAAAGAGTGATGACTATTAGCGCCAGTAGTTGCTTTGTGCACAACACCAAAAAACTTAACAACAACAGTACAAAACTGCAAGTCTTCTAGAGTCTGATAAAAAAAACTGTGAAACTGCTAGAAACTGTCAAACTAATTAAACAGACTCCATGTCTACAAGTATAATCAGCACTGAATAGTATTATGCAGCCTGTACAAAAATACCATGACCTGAAACAAGCAATCCTTAAGAAAACCATAATTAAGACACAGTGTACATCCAATTTAAAGGAAAGCATAACATTCCAGAAAAATCCCTTGTCTTACTCTCCATGCTTTATAATACTTTATAAATATGAAGAGCAAACCTTATACATATATATATATATATATATATATATATATATATATATATATATAGGTCTAATACGGTTGATTGAAAACTCACTTGAATGAAAATGAAATTACTAGGACCACTTCACTGAAAGCGCACTTCATTGAAAACTCACTTGACTGAAACTCATTTCGTTGAAAGTTATAAATGGCCTTTTCCCCACTGTAGTGTGATATATACACACACACACACACACACACACACACACACACACACACACACACACACACACACACACACACACACACACACACACACACACACACACACACACCAGTATATATAGATTTATTTACCTTTATTGAACAGCACTAATAATGATGTGCACAATTTCAACACCAAATCATTGGCATTATGCATGACAACATGCTACTACGCATGCACCGAGCATCAATCTCAGTGCATGCAAAAACTAAAATGCAATAGAAAGCATAATTTTTTACAGGAAGGCAAGCACCCATGCACCATCCACACCCCCTGCTAATTATACATTCTAACTTCAAGATCACACAGTATTCAGGGAAATAGCAAACTCCAAACCCAAGAATTGTCTGATCTGCTACTTTTGTCAACAGGTGCCAAACATCTGTTTAGCTGACCAAATTGTGCTGAATAAGCAGATGTCAATCAAAGCACTGTTCTAAAAATGCAAAGGAATGCATATATATATATATATATATATATATTTATATACATACATACACATATATATATATATATATATATATATATATATATATATATATATATATATAAATAGGTTCATAGATTTATAGGTAGGCACTAGGCTATCGACCAAAGGGCCTAAGTAAGCTTAGCCAACAAGGTACCCTGGCTTACGCCACCCAAGAAAGTTAATTTCCTGTGCCCCTGTCGAGCAGAGCCACAGAAGTGATCCCTGGGGTGTATTTCCTATTTCCCATCCAGTCATCAAGATTTTTCTTGAAGAGTGCTAATGAGGAACTTTGCTTGATATAGATGGGTAGCTTGTTCCAGAGTATAGGAAGCCTCTGGGACAGGAATCTATCCCTCCAGCATGTCCTATTTACTGTGGTGACAAGGTTTAGGTCCCTAGAGCATGTAGCTCAGAGGGATTGGGTTATAGGTTCATAGGTTCATAGGCTGGTACTAGGCTGTCGGCCCTAGGGCCTATGCAAGCCTAGCCATAACAATTCCCTGGATATTTCTTCCCACAATATTTACTTCTCTGGACCCCTGTCTAGCAGGGTGACTGACATGATCCCCAGGGAGAATTTCCTATCTCCCATCCAATCATCAAGGTTCCTTTTGAAGAGGGCCAATGAAGCACTCTGCTTGACATGTATGGGCAGTCTATTAAAGAGTATGAGGAGTCTCTGGGTCAGGAACCTATCCCTCCAGCATGTTTTGTTCATTTTGATGACAAGGTTTAGATCCCTGGAGCATGTGGCTCTGAGGGATTGGGATTTCTTTAAGTGGAGCATGTCCAACAGCTCAGGGTTTGACATGTCTTTGTATGTTAATCAGAGATCGCCTCTGAGTAGACGATATGCCACAGAGTATAGCTGGAGTTTTTTTAGACGGTCAGCATATGGCATCTGCTTTAGGCCTGTGATTCTTTTAGTGAGGTATTTCTGTGGCCTTTCCAGCTGTTGCAGATGTCTTGTGAGGTACATACCAAATGGGGCATTATAGTCTATAATGGGTCTAATGAGGGATGAGTACAGTGGGACAATGACCTCCTTTTTTCTGGATGAAAAGCCCTTAGTGATGATGTGTGCCACATAGAAGGATTTCCTGACTGTTGTGGTGATGTGGTTATCGAAAGTGAGACCACTGTCCACCTGTGTCCCTAAGTCTCTCATCACACTTACGATGTTCAGTGTCCTGCCATCTATGGTAATTCATGGGTACATGTTTTTTTTCCAAAGGGGATAACTATACATTTCTTGGCATTAAGTTTGAGCCCATGGCTCTGGCACCAGGCATCTGTTTCTGTAAGGCCCTTTTGTAGAATATCCACATCATTTGGGGATTCAATAATGGCTCCCAGTTTGCAGTCATCTGTGAACTTTGTTAGCCAGAGTCTCTTAGTGTTGGCCTGTACTTCAGAGAAGTAGATGCCAAACAAGAGTGGTCCTAGGACTAAACCCTGAGGTACTCCACTTGTCACTTGTCTGGAGCTGGATTTGGTGTCAGCTACTTTTATAGTCTGGGTTCTGTCACTAAGCCAGTTGGCAACCCATCGAGTGAAGTAGGGATTTATGCCCAGCTTAGTAAGTTTATCTATGATTCCAGAGTGGGGGATGGTGCCGAAGGCCTTGGTGAGGTCTAGATAGGCTGTGTGGACTGCCTTACCCTCATCCACAGCTCTGGAGACTGATTCAAGGAATTCAATCATATTCAGGAGACAAGATTGGCCCTTCACAAACCCAAACTGGGTGGGGTCCAGTTTTTGAAGGTTTCCACTGGCTTTGTTTATAAGTTCCATGATAATGCGTTCCATGCCCTTGCAGATCAGGCTTGTCAGACTGATGGGATGGTAGTTCCCGGGATCCAAGGCGGATCCTCCCTTGTGGAGCGGGATAACTGTAGCTGTGCGCCACTCAATGGGCACGAAGCTTGAGGTGAGGCTATGATTAAACATGACACTTAGGTGAGGTGCCAGTTCATTTTGTAGTTCATGTAGTACATAGCCTGGGATGTCATCTGGTCCCATGGATGCTGTATTCTTAGCTTTGGAGAGTGTGGTTTCTACCTGTGTGGCCATGATTATCGGAATTTGGCAATCTTTTGGTATTGAGATGGGCCCTTTATGGGGTGAGAGGGGGGTGAAGTTGGCACTAAATTGATCTGCCAGTATATTGGTAATATACTTGGGATCAGTATATTTAATGCCATTCTGTTGTAGCTCAGAGCAGATCTGAGCATTGCCATTTAGATTCTTGACATAACTAGAATGTCTTGTGGTTGTATTTGGAATATTTGGCAATTTTATTTTCGTAACTAGCTTTTGAAGATTTTATGAGGGATCTCAACTTCTTAGGGAGTTTTTTGCATCCTGGGATTTTCCTCTTTTCTGCAGCAGTTTCTTCCTTCTGTTGTATAGTTTGTTTATAGCAGGGGATCACCAGATTGGCTTCCTTTTTTTGGAGAAGAGCATCTTGGGGTTCTATTTGGGCTGGCACGGTTCATGCACAAGTGGATGTGCTCGTACAGTGCATTAGTGTAAGATTCTGCAGTCAAACTTCCTATCTGCGTGGGTGTTGTGAAGTTTGTCACTTCTGACTTCAGTAGCATGAACTTGGCTTTGGAGAAGTTTTTTAAGGAGATTTCCTTACTGGGGGGTGGGATGTGGATGTCAAAGGTGATTTGCTTATGGTCAGACCTGACCAATGAAGGGGTGACCACTGGTGTGGAGCATCTATCTCCCATGTTGGTAATGACCAGGGCTAGGATATTGGAGCCCCTGATGGGACAATGGATTAGTTGATCCAGGGCATTGGAATTTATGAATTCCAAGAACCGTTAAGAAAAGGAGTTGGTACCCGAGTAGTTTTCCCAATTAATGGCAGGGTAGTTGAAATCACCCAGTATTAGGGTGTTTGGTTGTATCTTAATATTTCCCAGTATGTTTAGAAAGGTGTAGTGAGAATCATGGGGCATGGTGGGGGATCTGTAGCAAGCTACAATTTGGATTGCAGTCTTACCTAGTGTTAGCTGCACCTGGAGAATTTCAGATGCATTGTGTTGGTCAACTAGCCTGGAGGTGTGAATATCCTTGGTGAATATGGACATTCCTCCACCTTTAGTGTTTCGGTCTTGGTTTTGTGGCCGAAAAGTGGGGTAAGAATTGTAGCCTGGTATTGCAGGGGTGCTCTCTGCAGCCTTGTATCAGGTCTCAGTTACTGCACAGATATTGACGTTCTCCATTTTTAGGAGTGCCTCGAGAGAGTGCATTTTGAGGTTTAGACTTCTAGCATTGAGTAGCATTACCTTCAGATTTTGCATGCTTGTATCTGTTACGGTGGTGGTTTTATCCTTTGAACCTTGAACAAGAGCTTTAGCAAGTAACCTGAATCCCAGGGGTGACAGGTGTAGATCATCTCTGGCAAAACATCGTGGTTTTTCGATCATGTCTTCCCAGGCAGACAAATAATGGATCCCCTTTGAATGACACCAGAAGCTTAGCCAATTGTTGAAATCAATAATTTTGTCCTTATACTGTGGTATCATTCTGGGCGAAGGTAGGATGCTACTCAGGGCTAGGGTCATAAATGCCTGGGTCACATGACCCAAGAGCTCTTCCATGTCTCTTTTCATGTAGTCCAGGGAGGTACGTCTCAAGTCATTCACTCCAGCATGGACAATGACAGAGTCATATTTGTACTTGTTGTGGAGTGACTTGAGTGCATGTGTTATGTGGCAGATCCTGGCACCCGACAGGCAGCTGACTGTAATTTTCTCCTTGTTCAGCCTGGTGAGTGGGACATCAATGTGCCTGACTATAGAGTCACCTAAGACTAAAGTGTTGGGTACATTGTCTTGCCTTAGGGGCTGTTGTTGGGTGGCACACTGGTGTTGTGAGCTATGTGTCACTTTGGTTGTGTGTTTGTTTGCGTTTCAGCTTCAGAGGTCCTTGTTGCTTGGGCAGGTTAATGTTAAGGGACTCTGCATATCTGGGTTTAGTGTTGCTATGTGTGGGTGTTGGTGTGAGTTTTGAAGGGCTATGAGTTGCTTGAGGTGTAATGCAGGTGTTAACCTTCTCCTCTTTACTGTCTAGCACAATCTTGGCTGGAGAGAGCTTTGCTTTCAGTTTGGCTATGTAAGTGCATCTCTCGCAGGTTCTAGTGTTGGGTGGTAGGAGGAGAGGATTGTCTGTGTACATGAGGCAGTTGCCACATTGCCCCAGTATGCCCAGATTCACCAGGTGGACAGGAGAAATCACCAGAAGCTGACCCTTGGACATGTCTGTTTAGGTGCTTTTTTGTAAAGTTTAACAGCTGTTTTCCCTTACCTTTGCAAGGTACTTTGCAATTATAGGCTGTTTAGTGCCTATGATTAATTTCTCCTTATTGACAAGGAGAGCCGAGTGTTTGAATCAGTTTCAGGATTCCTAGTGCTTTCTTGTAAAGTTTAAGAGCTGTTTTCCCTTACCTTAGCAAGGTACTTTGCAATTATAGGCTGTTTAGTGCCTTCCTAGTGCTTTCCAACAGGTTCTAGAGCAAGTGCTAGTCACAAGGGTTCAGATTTTAGTGCTACTACTGAGAAACCAGCTAGTTCTAAGGGAAAATTTGAAGAGCAGACTTTCTGGCACCTGAAATAGTTTAACTGTAGCCTCGCAGTGCTGCACAATGTGAAAAATGTGCAAACACATATGTTTTTAAGCCAGAAAGTTGAAAGGGATAGAAATCAGCCCAAAAAGGCTAATAAAATTACAATTTCAGAGCTGGAAGCTACTCCTCTAGCGTTAGATAGGCAGTACAATGTTCACTAGTCCCACTGGTAAGCAGTAGGATTTCCCTCTACCACAGCAAGGTCTGGATAGCTCTGAGCACAGAAAATAAAGTCCTGAGACAAGCAAAGCCTGGGATCTGGACTGGCTAAAAAAGGTGGGAAACGAGCAAACAAGATAGTATTTTATTTATTTTTTTGTTGAAACAGGCTAAACAATGCAATAATACAGTAAATAAACACAGAAAAGGCTAACACACTTGAGTGTGTTGTCCTAAACAGTAAATGCAATTAAAACTCTACAAAATTAGCAATTTAGAACTTTTTAAATGAAGCAAGGCAAGTGCACAACTTTAAAAACGATTTAAGAGGCAGTAACACAGCAGAATAAGTAGCTTAAGTAGCTAGTCTACATATACAGAGAAGTCTATATATATATATATATACAGAAAAGCAGCTAAAATACACAAACACTTCAGATGCAGTGCAACCTAGATCACTTGAGTTGTAGCAATATTAAGGCAATTACAGTTATAATAAATGCTCTAAAATATACTCTATATTTCCAAAATGTTTGAAAAGCACAGTCAGAACACAAGGAGATTCAGGCAATTTTTTTTTTTTTTGAAAGGGAAAAAGGAGAAACAGAAGGCCTTATCAAATGTTCTCTCTGTATTAGGTAGAATAAGCTAATGACACTAGACTGGGAGGAGTGTCCCAGATCAGATTTACAGTAGGGGCAGGCAACTGCAAAGCCACCAAGTATAACAACAAGACACCAACAAGGAGGGAGGGTGGAGACAATACTAAAGCTATTAGCCTACAGACAGTAAGCACTACAGAAAGCCACAAAATGAAAGTTTTTAAACAGATAAATGAGCAATGAGACTCTACAGAATGCTTTTTTAACTGCAAACAAATCAGTTACCTGTGCAGATTAGTTAATAGCAATAAAAATACACTCAAAAACTATGCAGCAGGCAATAAAAAGTGCTATATATAAATTGCTAGAAACAATAATCAGCATAAATAATTGAAAAAAACAGGATACTTATATATCTCAGCTAAGAGTTGTAGTCAACACCTCTCCTCCTGTCTGCTCAGTGTGTATAGACAGAAACCCTCTCAAAGTTAGGCCTTAAATACCAGAAGATACAACCTTAGACAACTTTTTTTTTTTTTACAAAAACACAAAAGAACCAGCCCTCACTAGCCAGCAGCCAATTAACACAATCTACCCAAGGTAAAGAAAGGCTTCAGCTAATTCAAGATGGCCTGTTCATGTGCTTTCAACAATCACTGTTTAAACAAACAAGCCCAGAGGCAGCAATTCTGAGCTAGGACAATAGTAAAGCATTAGCCTACAGACAGTAGGCACTACAGAAAGCCACAAAATGAAAGTTTTTAAATAGATAAAGGTGCAATGAGACTCTACAGTCAAATAGGTATATGTAGATAGATATAGGCATATAGATATATACTATCTTAACTTAAAATTTTCTCCACAGGCTTCTTGTCACCTCATATTTCAAATATCACATGCACTATAACTACAGGTGTATGGTTAATGCTGACTGATTAGGTATTGCTGTATTACTTATCAAAATTCTTTCCTGAGTGAGGATACTTCCCTACACATAATGCTTGCACACAGCACTCCACATAACTTGTAACTCACACCAATACTGAGTAGCCCTCCCTGGAGTTCTAGCATCACTGAGGCATTTCTGCTAACTTGAGCATACATACCCATTCAGAAACAAGTCAGATATGGTTATCCTTCAATGGCCAATGGTTGTTATTTTGCAGAATGTTTATTATTCATACCAGTGATATTGCCACAGACCAGTGTTTGGTAGACAAATATATAAATACCGTAGCAAAGCCATTAAGAGTAGAATTCTCTGGAAACAGTGTATTCAGGAACATATGTAGGAATACAGGTCTAAACTTCATTCTATTACATGTAGTCACCAGCTTAGCCATTTTTAAACCAGTGTTCAATACCAAAATGCCTTCACCTGAGTATAGTATGTCACTGATGAGGCATTAAGAATATAAAGCTAAGATGAAAAACTATACAGACCATAGAGGTACTCTGCTTTGTACAATTTGAAGAAGGTTAAAACACTGCTAAATCCATAAAATTCACATTTTTTTCTCACCTAATGTTTAGTGTGAATGGTTCAGGGATTACTGTAAATACAAATGAGCAATAAAAAAGATTTGACTTACTATTTTTAGACAGAGTTTAAAAATAAATTATTTCTCAAACAGTCAATGGATGTTCAATCTCAGAGATATGTCTAAGGACAGAAAAATCTGTATGTCATGAAGGCTATACATGTTATTAACTGAAATGTGATTAAAATATTCAGTATGCAGAACATTAGAATTTTAAGAAAATGCACATTTTATCTTTTTAACTTAAGTGGCATCAGGCTGAATGAACATAATTATGAAAATAATTATTCTATTCCCACCCAAGCCCTTGTTGCTGCTTTGCAGGCAACATCAGATATAGCTCTTAACAGGGTGGGCCTCAATTCCAGACAAAGTCAATCTTGCAGTAACTGTGTTTAGTCCTAGAGAATGAGGAATCCCATGAGATGTAGTAAGCTTGAAGCAGAGGCCATCATACTTGTGGTGGTCTGTCATGTTTCACTAGCTGTGAAAGCAGCTAGTGCAATGATGTATAGACATCATTGTCACCCACCTTTTACCTTGAGATGACATGAAAGGCTCCTGGTCTCCACCTGAGCTTTGACAGGAATTAAGCTCCCTAAACCTTCCTCCTCCTGGCATAAAGAGCTGATCATTGGCCACTGAACCTTGCCCCATACCTCTCACCAGCCCTTCCAGCTGCCCAATTCAATTCCCAAACGTTCCGCAATTGGATCTGCATGATTATATTACTGTAATTTGTAGCAGTAAAGAGACTGTCCCAAAACATCATATGTGAACCTTGACCTTTATGTCACTCTTCTGCCAGTGGTGAGGATCACAGAATTAGCAGATTTTCTGCTATACATCTGCACTGGATTCAACAATGAACATTCTGTTTCCAGAGAAAGATAATCACTTGAAAAGTCAAAGAACACAAGCCTGTAACAGAAGAAAACACCTTGTAATTGTAACCTCTAGGAAAAAGCCTTATTACATATGATGTCTGACAAGAAGCTTCTTCTAACTTGTGTGGCACTCCGGTAAGACAAGCAATGATATTAGTTCTATTTCCAGAGACTTTGAGTGGAATATATTTATTTTAGAATGTTAGACTGATTTCTAACCAGAAAATTAGACAGCTGGGAGACTTGAAAGTGTGTAGATATTAGCTGAAAATGTTCAGTCTCTATCACCATTATTTTTAGAAAGCCTATCATCTTTTTATTTTGAGTTAGAATATAAAGATCATTTATTCATTTGTGAAGATCCCACTGTCCAAAGGGTTACCTCTATGCATTTCATGTTAACCTGTTTACTGAATGTTAAATAACTGCTATGCAACTTCAATGTATTCATAACATCAGTAGGCAAAAGCCTGACAAGAAGACAACCATGCTTAACAATGAAAACATTTGCTAGAGCTCATCAGTGACTAAGGCAAGCTACTGGATATAAACATACGGCATCCATTATGGGTCCTGATTTATACTGGTAGCTCAGGAAAGCTAGTCAGTGTGACATCAATACTTTTTGGTAGGGCTGAGTTGGAACGGTTGGAAGCATGACCATGAACTTGAGACTTGCTGAGCCTAGTATAGTACTGTTAGTTACTGTTACAATACTGAGTCAGGATGTGTTTCAGGCACTACTCCATCTAACACAGTAGTCCTTCATTATTGAAGGTAGATCATATGAGGGGCCTGGGTATACTAAGTGCTGAATACAGTGCATAACGTCTGAGTTCCTTGTCCACATACCTCTTAAATGTCCAGAATTTCACATAATATGCAGAGTTTTACTGTGTTCCTTGTAAAATGTGAGGTTTTCTGCCAAATCATTGAGAACTGCAGTCATTAAATAATGGCAGACATTTGAGTTTCTTGTAGGTTCATAACTACTTATTTGACTATTGATTTGTGAAGGACAGTAGAAAAGATCACAGGGCATATTCTACAGCTGAAATTAAGACACACGAAATTTGCATACCAAGGGTCAGCCAAACTCATGAACAAGAGCCTGTGCCAGTAATAAAGCCTTGATTACAAGCTAGGGTACCTGAGTTGGACTAGTGGCTAGGGAGCTTGATGGCAGAATCAGGGGGGATGAGCATGCCCCTCTAGATGGAGGGATGAATGTTCTTGTCTAGTCTGCACTGCTATTCCAATGACAGAGTCACACCTGGAGAGCAGAGGCTCATCATGTGGCTTGGAGCTGGTGCAGGGAAGATTTGGGTTTGACCACTAAACCCTTGTTGGTACATATGTAGGGCCTTTGTAACAACACATCTGCTTATGTTACTGGTAGATGTGGGGTTAAGCCATAAAAGAAAATGCTTTAATTGCTGGATGCTTGTAAGAGCACATAACAACTCTCATGGCTGCCTGGATGACTGTTCCCTGTTGGGAAGTAATGGCTGATTGAAAAGAGGATAGATGGTCAGCAGACATGGAGGCAAAAATAATACAAAAAGCTTAAACAATTAGTTTTGTTTTTTGCACATGGGAGACAAAAAGAAATAAAAAATAGGACAAGGGATGAGTGCATCACATAAACAATAGGAACCACAGCAAAAAGGAAATAGGCACTAATAATTTCGAAGGGGTGGGGAGTAAAGAACCATTTACCTTTATGAAGCTTGGGGCTGTATAGAATCCATTTTTTGCAAACCACTAACCTTGATAAGCTGGGTACGTTTTCTGTAGTGATGTAACTGCTCCTACAGGCCCCTATATCAAAATGACCATGTGTTTGTGATAATTAACTGATTAACTCCCCCCTCCCCCCAGCTAGGTATGACAGCTCCTGCCTTGCTAGCTGACAAAGTGAGTACTGCAGAATGGAGAGGGTCTAGGGAGCCACCATGACTGCTCAAAGATGTAATAACTTGATAGCTGTGGAGATCCTACTTGTATGCAACATTAGTGCCTTTAAAACACCACTACCTGTTATTAGGTGTCAATGTCCACCACACCACAACAGTGACACCTTCCACACCCACTTACAGGTTTAATCTGTTCTAAGCAACAGTCTATACCTGGACAAGAGCAGCCTACACCAGTGCCCCCCCCAATAGGGATAAGCAAACATGGAGACCATGCCAGCTGCAACAGGTGCCCAGGCTAATAACTGAACTTGGGTTGTCTGAGTAATAGGGACTTAAACCTTTATGCAAGTGGAGCTGGTGGGATAGTATACATGGGGAGGACTGAAGGAGTCAAGAGACATGTCGTCTGTGCTAACATCTTTGTTTAACTACTTTATGCAAACAGAACTGGTTTAAGGTTGTGTGTGTGTGTGTGTGTGTGTGTGTGTGTGTGTGTGTGTGTGTGTGTGTGTGTGTGTGTGTATTGTTGAGACAGATATAGTCATTGTGTCACTTTGCAAAAGTAGAGGAAGGGTGGTGGCTGGTAGAAACAAATTTGTTTGGCTGTGGTTGTTCAGAATATATGAGTCACTGCTGAAAGAGAGGGGATGGGGAGTGGTTTGTATTTAGCAGCTTAAAGGAACATAGACACCATGATTTTTCAGCTGGACATTCATCTCAACCTAATTAGACCATAAGATCATAGGATCATAGGAGGTTACTATTCTAACGGCCCCAGGGCCCTTACAAGCCTAGCCAAGTTCAACCCGTATTCCCAAGGGTGTCTGGTTCAAGCAGACACTAAAATCACCACCTATTGCCCCTGTCCTAGAGGGACACATGTGGAACCCTTGGGGTAAATTTCCAGTTACCCATCCAATTGTCCAAATTGTGCTTAAATAGGGCCAATGAGGGGCTTTGTTTAGCATGAATAGGGAGCTTGTCTCAAAGGTGAGGCAACCTCTGTGAGAGAAATCTGTCTCACCAGCAAGTTCTGTTGATGTCACATACCAGGATAAGGTCCTTTGAGTGAGTGACCCATGTGCCATTTGACTTGTGAATGTGCAGCATTTCCATCAAAGCTGGGCAGAGATTGCTCTATATGAAAGACGCAGATCAGCTCTGAGCTGTCTGTATGACACAGAATAAAGTGACAATGATTTCAGTCTGTCCCCATAAGACAGATCTTGAAGACAATGAATTTTCTTTGTAAGGAACCTTTGTGGTATCTTTAATCGCTGCAGGTGTTTGTAAAGGAACATACCAAAGGGAGCATTGTACTCTATTATTGGCCTGATGAGGGAGGAGTACAGGGGGGTTATAACCTCTTTTTTTTCTGGAGGCAATGTCCTTACTTATGAGATGAAAGCTATAAAATACCCTTCTTACCACTGTGGAGACCTGGTGATTGAAGTTAAGGTTGCTGTCAACCTGTGTGCCCAGGTCCCTCAACAATGACTGTGTGCTTAGGGTCTTGATATTGATATGGTAATTTGCAGGAACATCACCCTTGCCAAAGGGGATGATAATGCGTTTTTTGAATTAAGTTTAAGACTCTGACTTTGGCACCAGTCATTAGTCTGCATAAGTCCTTCTTGCAGGATCTTGTCATTGCTAGGGATTTTAATGATCGCTCCCAGTTTGCAGTCATCAGCAGACTTTGTCAGCCACAGTCCTTTCATTTTATCCTGTACTTCAGAGAAGTAGATTCTGAACAGTAGGATCCCCAGAACCAATCCCTGTGCAATTCCACTGGTTACAAGTCTGCTGGAGGAGGTGGAGTCCCCTATTTTGACCGTATGAGTTCTATCAGAGAGCCAGTTTGCAATCCACTTGACAATATATGGGTTGATACCCAGCTGGGTGAGTTTATCAATGATGCTTGAGTGGGGGATTGTGTCAAAGGCCTTGGCTAAGTCTAGGTAGTTTGTATGCACAGATTTGCCATCGTTTAGGGCTTTGGTGACTGTCTCGAAGAGGTCCACCAACTTTAACATGCATGATCTCCCCTTGACAAAGCCAAACTGGATTGATTTGTCTTTGTGACAAAAGCTGATAAGGGTGGCACAGTAAATCTGTTCAACTACTGTAGAATTAAGCCTTTGACACAGAAAGAAATCAAAAGATACCATAGGAGTAATTCAACAGCAGAAGGACAGGGAATAAAGATGTGAACAACTGTGATATAGAGTTAGAATAGGTAGCAACCTCTAAGGGCCTCAAACTATTTTCTTTATTGAGAGATTGGTGTACACATGAGTACATGGCTCTTTTTCAGAATGTGGTTACTCCGGGTATCAGTTTTATTTGTAAATGTGTAATAATGTTTCAACAAATGCCTAGACTAATAATTGGACGTGGGCTGTCTGAGTAATAGGGATTTATACTTTTATGATACAAAATGCATTTTGTATCAGAAACACAGTAATTAAACTTACTATCCTATATTTTCTCTTTGTGTCAAAGCTGTTTCTTTTTGTTTCAGCATTCACTATATTTTGTTACCCTTATAAGTGATACAAATAAGTACCAATGTCATACAGATGAATGCCAGCTTAAAAATATCCATGTTTTTAGGTTTGCTGGGGCTAGAAAGGGAAAGCTAGACCAGCAGTTTGTGAGAGAAGAACTAAAGCTACATTCATTTTCTTAGGTTTGATATTGACTGTATGAAAACACACAAGCAGAGTTAAGAAAATAATGTGAGTTGACCTGTACCTTCAAGCTGTGAGTGTTATAGCTGGTCACTAGGGACCATCTCAAGTAAAGTAGACAGCAAAAGGAAAACAGCGGTATTAAATGAAGCAATGTAAATGAGTGACAGACCACGCTGAAATCATAGAATTTATATGGCAAGGGCTGATGTTACTGGAATGCAGAGAGGAAGTTTATGGAAAGGCAGTAATGTATATCTTTCATTAGGAAGCAATGGTGATGAACCGAGTTCCTATAGCAAAATGCCAGCTCACAGCAGGCAAAGTCCAGGTAAGAAACTGCTAAACCCATATCCAGAGAATGGTCAGTAACACAAAGTGAGCATGAACAACAGGTAAATATGAATGCAAATAGGTCTCATGACATCTGGTAAAGAGTACAGAAAAAACAGCAGTAGGACACCAGCAAAACTAAGCTTTCATCTTAGAACCTTCTATTTAGATCTGTGACCTAGAAGTCAGAAACAAGCTTAAAGCACGCAGCAGGAAGGAACCAGGGGAGGGAGTGCAAAGATCATTTGAAAACAAGAAAATGTAATAATATGTCAAGTACTGGCCATGAAAACTATTTGAAAAGGCTGCCTACTGAGAAGTCTGAGACAGATATCTGAATAACAGTGGGTACGAAAATGGAAAGAGCAGAGATATCTGTCTGTACGAGCAAGGGTTCAGTATTATAACAGAAAGGTGCTATAAAAGACCGATGCTGACAGCAGTAAAGAAGCATGCCTAGATAAAGAAATTCAAAGGTGATGTGAGTGGAAATGTCCCCAATCAACTTTCAAAGAAAGAATAACATGAGAATAGGGACTGGAATTGACCCTCTATTAGCATCAACAGCAAACCCTGAAGCAAAACAAGTTATTCTGGAGCAACATGAATTACTGGAAATGTACGCATATAGGAAATGTTTCCCTAAGATTATTACTAATGCAGCAGCCTTTCAGTACACCATCCATAATAAATCCCAAGTGCTTCCCAAAAACCTCAGTGCTATTAGTACACCATCCTGGAAGCCATTGCTCTTTGACCAAGTGAAATCTAAATGCATCCACGTCATTCACTTTGGGCAAGTAATTACAGAGCTCATTTAATTCCCTATGCAGAAATGTGATACATAATATATTATATTATATATATCGTATATCTCAGAAAGTTTGGTAATCAAGTGCTGCTCTACATGCAAGTGGCTTATGTTTTCAGTAACAGCATACCAGAAGATTACAGAAAAAATAGATAAGATGGGGCAAAGTGAGCATTTTCCAGGAAAACTTTCAGCTTAAACTAAATGATTCACCATGTCTCATTTGCCTTTATACAGTAGATATATGATTGCAGTGCATTGTGAGAACATTAGGAGCTATGACTAGTTGGATAGCACTTGGTGTGTGACACAGATATTGGGGATTCTGATAGGTTGAATGGTACCTTGGATAGGATTTGAACAGTGCTGAATTTGGTTGAATAACATCTTGCTTATGGTATGAATTGGAGAAACCTGACTGACTAGCATCTTTTTTATGAAAATATCGAGGAGTTTGTGTTGAAAGGTATATTCTATATGGTATGAACATTTGGATTCTGACTTATTGAATTACACGTTGTGATTCATGTTAACAAATGAAATTGCCATTTATGAAGTGTTACTTGTATATTGTGTGAATGTTTGGGATTCTTGAGGGTTGAATGGCATCTTACATATGATATGATATAAACAGTGAAAATTCTTACTGATTGGAAGACATCTAGTTTATGGTGTTAACTCTGGAGTTCTAACTGGGTGAATAACATTGTGTATCTGGAGTGAATGCGGAGGGTTCTGAATCATCAAATGGAACTTTGGAGAATCTGACTCATTCATTTGTACCTGATACATGGCATGTATACTGTGGATTCTGTTTGGATGAATTTTACCTTGTATGTGTGTGAACACTGGAATTCTGAGGGGCTGAATGACACATTCCTTATATGGTCAAGCCTAGGATTACAGGTGGAGAAAGGAGTGGCTGACCGTACCTGGAAATCATGCTTTCAGAATCTAGGTTAGTGACAAATTATTAGCTGTGAAGAGCTACCCATGTAACTCTGTTAAACCTTGATGAAAATGTAAGGGAAAAAGGTTAAAAATGAGGAAAGTAGAACCCCCAGGGCATAAGGTTTTCCCCAAAGATGATATGACATCAGCCATTTCAGAGCTGTTACCTCTTCTCTACTTATTTACCCATACCAGATAAAAAGGTACAACATTTGAAACAAGGGGCATCCTTAGATAAACTGACACCCTAAGAGAAGAGCTCTACAGCACCACCTTCCCACTGGTCAGTGCCCCACCCATGCACATCATCCAGCCCCCCCCCTTTCTGGCCTATCCACACTTCCCAGATTACTTTTTTCTTCCGTTTATCTGTTTGTCTAACCATTCAGTTTTTCCTGCCTTCATTTGTTCACTCATTCAGTACATCCTAAGTAGTCAAGACTGCACTCTGATAACTGTGGAGGACATAATGTCATTAAGCCGGGGGTCTGAGGCCTTTAGGGCCCTAGAAGTCATGGTGGTCTGATATGCTTTTTGGTTTATTTTAGGATTGTTTTTAAATAACCTGTTTTATCCAATGATGGCGTGAAAAATATCCTGATTTAGAAAAGAAATTCAGTCTTGTTCTTCAACTTAGTTTTTTCCTGTATCCTTTCAACGCATTCTATCTGACAAGGACTGCACTATAATAAATGTACAGGAAACAGCTTCACTATGCTAAGTGTATAGAAATGGGGGTTATAGATGCTGTGAGGTATAGTTCAACATTTTTTAAAACAAGCTTTTCATCCAGTGATGACCTTTCAATAGGTCCTACGCAAACAGAATTACACTTTGAGGAAATTACTGCATTAAGCTGGGGTCTGGGTGCCACTAGGTCACCAGAGATCATGAGGGCTGTAGATGCTCTGAGGTGCATTAAAGAGCTATTTTCCAATCTTTATACCCAATGATGGCCTGAACAAAAACTGGAAGGAAATAAATCCAGTCTTATCTTCTATTAATTTCATTTTTTTTATTTCAAAGAAGAAATAAATTGCATCCAAAGCTGACAAAATAGCAGTTCATAATAAAGTGAGTAGACAAATGTTTGCGAGGGTATAACACTCATATCTGAAAATAATGCCTGGCTGTTTACCCCCTCCCAAAAACAAACAAAAAAAAAAAGTCACCTTCTGTGTATTCCTGGTGACAGAGTGGGATAAAAGTGAAGACACAAATGATGATAGCCATATATATTTCAAGTTGCCGCTGTCATACATATTTACACAGCATGCCTCTTCACCCCTACTCCTAAAAGACAGCCATGGCATGTTTATTTTTCTGTCAAACTGGGATAAAACTGAAAATACAAATAGCATATAACATATTTCAACTTGTTGCCATCAGACAGACAAACAGCTTGCCTCTTTACACTCTAACAAAATATAACCATCTGTATATATAGCTGATGTTTGTGAGGAAAGTTAAAAAAAAATATCACAGAAGTGCTTCCAACTTGTTAGTCCTAGACAACACATACACAAGCTATAGTAACCACATGTGCACACCTCAAAAGTTTGTGAGGAAAATAAAGAAATAATGACCACACTCTCCCTGGCCCAACACTAGTTAAAGCAACCCATGAACTTCTCTGAGGTTTGGGAAGAAAATGAAAGAAACAAGGGCAGTGTCCTTAGCCCCCCAACAGAAACTACAATGATCTTCTATGCACATCTCTGAGAAGGGCTGGTTTTAGACTATGTGGGGTTCGGGACAGATGCCATGACTAAGCCTGTATCAAAATCCATTCAAAGAACCTTGAAGTGTGGGGATCACCATGCCTCCGGAAGCTCTGAAGGTCTTGATGTTCTGCAAAGCATTTTGTACTTTACTTTTTAAAAGATGAGTTAAACTGAGCAAATCATAAGAGGGTCATTTCCTTTCATCCAAACAGCCCCTACTCCCCACAAGGCAGCTATAGCCACATCTCTGTACATTTCAGATATCTGATAGAAGACAATGTTCGTGTAATATAGTTCTCCTTTGCTTCACACAGACAGTTGCCGTACATTAAATTATTCCAAGTTGCTTCACAAATTTCACAGTAGCCATGCAAATGCAGAATAATGAGCAA